>NW_014569649.1:471241-520020 GCF_001313835.1 Polistes canadensis
TAGAGCGTTACTTTAAAGGCATTCGTAAAGTGTAAAACGATATGTAAGTAACCTTATCGTCTCTCTCTTTCTCTCTCTATATATATATATATACACACACATATAGATTTATCGTGCTTATGCGAATGTACACGATACTTGTAGCACTTCCCTGCATTCTCTAGGCTTCCAAAGACGCGTACACGATAGAGTTCTTATTTGTTTTTTTTTTTCGTTTTGGCTCGAATCTCATGTGTAACGTCGGAAGCTAAAACCTGAACTCTTTCAAGCTATTTATCATAAGATACTTGGAGTTTTCTTTCTCATCTTGGACAGTGGATACACCGGAAGTATGCTGCTCGAAATATGTGTGACTTGATCTCCTACTGCGAAAATGATCAAATGTCATCCTATTTTATTTTCTTAATAATAATAATAATAATAATAATAATAATATGCATATCACAAGTTTGATTTATCTCGTGTATAATTATTTTCATGACAATTTTCAAATAAATTAGTTTAGTCATTGAATATATTAATATATTTGATAATTATACTTCTGACACATGAATAGATATTTCAAAACATTTTCTGATCGATGGCAATTACTTTTTTATTCGTAAAACAACGTAGAATCGTAATTGTTTATTTAGACGGGGAAAAAAATGTTTGAATAATTTAATACAAAAATACTTGTGGTATTTGGTTTAAATTAATTGATAAATAATTGCTTTGCATTAAATCCAAATGAAATTTTTCGTTCTACGGGGAAGTTTTCTCATTAGTACGGAACAAGGAATTGACCATGGCAAAATCATCGTACGAGGTCATTCCTGTTGGCTAGAATATCGTCATCGTCGTACTTCGATTCCCCGTTCACCATTTGTCCTTCGTGCTTATGTATATTTATATATACACACCCACACACACACACAACACACATACATATAACCTCTTAGAAAGTCATTACCGCTTCCTACGTAATGGCCATCTGAGTTACAGCAAGTAATTGCAGCGTTAATTTACGCGATGAATAAACGAAAATATTTACGTATTCTCGGGGAAAACACACACACACACAAAATAATGTGAATGAAAAAAATTCTTAATTATTTAAAATATTCAAGTATGTTTGTTTTTATTTATCCTTCTATAATGAGACATAATTATATGCCACAAAAGATCGAATAAAATCTTGTATTATTTTCTACTTTGGAGATCTCTCTCTCTCTCTCTCTCTCTCTCTCTCCCTCAATTTTTTTCTTCTTATATAACCGATATTTATCTTTCGCCATGATGAAATCATTCGTGAATGTGAACGATACCGAATGAATCAGAAGTTTAACAACACTCTCGAGAAATCAATGAGTTGGTTCAATATCATGAAATACCTTCCCTCTAATGCCGGATTAAAAAAAGGGAAAAATGAATGAATGAGAAGAAAGGAAATGCGAAGCTAGCTAAGGGTAAAGAACATTCGCGTATCCATTCTATTCTTTCGATGCTTTATACGATGAAAGATTATACCGAAATATCACGATTTATTCGGCAAAGGAGATGAAAATGTTAATTATTGCTACTTGTGCAATAAAGAATTTCAATAGAAAAATTGAAATGAGTTTTATTTAATATTTTTGAAAATCTATATATATATTCTCTTGAAACCATAATGAACGGTTTCACGTCATTAAAACGTTTGTGATCCGGAAATACCTTTCTAGGTAGAAGGGCACACAAAAGAACGTCTAACGAGAGAAGTAGCAGCAAAGTCTAGGAATTGACTCTGTATGTTGGAATAAAAGTAGTAGAGAAAAAAAAAGGGTATATGAAAAAGAGAAAGAAAGAGACGGAAAATGGAATAAAGAGAAGAAAGAAGTGGGTGAGAAAAATGGAGGGTCGTTACATGTGGTCAGCACTTGAAAACCAGTTGGTAACACGTGTGCCTAGTTTCGTTGCTTTATGCACAGGCACGAATGCTACTATGATCTTTTTCTTTCTTTTTTTTCTTTTCGGTCTTTTATGCGGTTACTCGCGTCCGTTTTATTCGAAAAATGTTCTCTAAAGCTTATCGAACACGCTAACTCTCAAGCTTGATTTTTTTTTTTTTTTTTTTTTATTAAAATTCAATATGAATATCTCTCTTCCAACGCATCTAATGTTTTATTATTATACAAATGAAATTAAATATAATATTTCGTCGCATTT
This sequence comes from Polistes canadensis, assembly GCF_001313835.1. Lineage (NCBI taxonomy): Eukaryota > Metazoa > Arthropoda > Insecta > Hymenoptera > Vespidae > Polistes > Polistes canadensis. The sequence continues at coordinate 473,429 of NW_014569649.1, forward strand.
AGAGAGATTTTCATTGGAATATTAAATAGCAATATAAAATAATTTATAATTCGCGTAAGAATAGTGTGGCTATCAATTTTTATTTCTTTACGTTACAAAAGCTATAATCAAAATAGAACACTTTGATAGATAATATTTTGTATATATATATAAATGAAGTGCATTTTTCTAAGATATAATTGTAGATAATATTTGAAGTACACACTATTGTTATCACGAGAGATGCTTTCAAAATAGATTGTGTCAATAAAACTGTGAAAAAATTCGAAGATAAGATGGAAGTTAGTAAAGGGTATTTAAAGTGTTTAGTTAAGTTGCATTCAGTTGTAACGACGGCCATCTTTCGCACGTTGTTGTTGAAGAAGAAGAAGAAGAAGTGGAGAAGGAAGAAGGAAGAATAAAGAAGAAGAAGAACGTTGACCAGTCTAATTGGTACTTTAACATTAATTGACTCTTCCCGAGTTTCTTTTCGGTGGTTGGCACAAGTCCAAGAAAAGAAACTTGCCGTTCTATCGAAGATCTTTTATTTCTTTCTATCTTGCTCCTTATTTTTCTATCTTTGTTTTTCTATTTTCGATTTTGATCTGATGGAGTAACGGCACGAACCATAAATTAAAATACCTTTAAATAAACCAAAGAGGTTAGATAACTGGAAATAAATACAATTCAAAAATCATATTTATCGAAAAAGAACAAAATTTGAATCAATTAGAGATATAATATTTCAATCATTTTCATGCCTAATGAATTTTACATAATATAATTTTCTTATTTTTTTTTGGAAAAATCAACTCTATAACAAATATATAAACTCATTGTTGACGTCAAACGAAGAACCTTGCTTTATTTCGTCTTACAAAAGAAAAGGAGAAAGAAAAGAATGAAGTATTCTACAACACGCTTTTCCATGCATTTCCCATATTGAACGTTTTTCAAATATGAAGTTCCCGTAAAGAAAAGAAGAATGTCAGGTAGAACGGAGGGTGATACAAGAGTGAAAGAACAGGTCGATATATATATACATGTATGATACACACACACATATATATATATATACAAGTACAATACTTTTAAGGGTAGAAAACAAAAGAATTTCGGCTAGAAGGCTTCTAAAGGAAAACAGATCCGGGTCGTATGGCTACGATTACGTTTACCCCCTCTGGCTCTGCCCACCCCTATCCCTTCCAACATTTCTAACCCATCCTTTTCGCTTTTACCCGATCCCCTGTTCTTCCCTTAGCCAAGGGCAGAGTGCCAACGGCCGATGGTTTAGACCGGTTACTGCACCTGCAGCAGTAACACACAAAGAGACACGATTGCACACCTATATATGTATCATACATATATATAGGAAGAGTTTGCGCTCGTTAAAATGGTGTTATCGTTGCTGCAGCAACGCCAACGAAACTGTCCGCGAACACATCAAACTCTACTAATCCTCAGCTACGTTACGTGTCATTCTCTACAATCTGCCCTTTCTTCCCTTCTACCTTCTACCTTCTTCTTCTGCTTTCGTATCATCTTTCCTTTCAACTTTAACCAATTCCCCTCCCCTATCACCGTCTTGATACTTTTACGTTCGAACAGACTTTGAAACGTCTAAAGACTTTTCCCGAAAGGTGACAGGATTCTAAATCGATGAACTTTCGTTAAATTCTTCGTGCCTTCTAAAGAATATTCCAACTCGAAAATTTCTTTAAAGTTTGATATCGTCTGATGTGAAAGTAAATGTTTTTTATTATTATTATTGAAGTAATTTTATTTGTATAGACACACTGGTAAATGTAAGGCTGTTTCTTTTTTGTTCTTTTTAAATTAACAGTACAAACGTGCCATAAGTACGATGCTTATAGAATACTTTGCATGTAATAAAAGGGAGATCTTAAAGGGAATCTCTGCGCAAAAACAAATGATAAAATGAGATGGGGAATGAAAAAGGTGGCGGCAGGTGCGTAGAACGTTCATCGGAACGTTCTCACACGGCTGGTGCATAAATATGCATTATACTATTCTGCAGCCTTAATTGCGGTGTTAAGAACTGACCCGACCTAACCTGTGCACCGTTAAGACGTGTGCGTTAAAAGATGGGGCACGATGTTACGAAAGGGCTTCTTATGACACGAAATTCTTGTTTTCTTTATTCGTTTTTTTTGTTGACCTGATTCAAATATATTTATTTATTGCATGTGTTGTCGATAATTGTTACAGGGATTAAGTAAGAACAAATAATTTTAATTTATTTTATAAATATAAAAATCATTTTTTTAATATATACCATTATAAACCGAAAAATTATTTGAATTATATTTCGTTTTCAATCTCTAAATAATTGTGATCGATTTAACAAGGTGTTATCATATATTTTTATGGTCAACTGTATATTCTCGAATATCGTTGATTTCAACGCGTATTGTATTTACGACGACGACGACGACGACGACGACACGTTCGTTCGTTCGTTTGTTCGATCGGTATGCGGGATTAGCCATGGCGTTTAATTGGAACTGACGAGCGTAAGTGCGACGAATAGAACGTGATTCGTTTGAAGCCATAAAGCGTAGCGAAAATGTCTGACGATTTTCAATTCTCGACTTATAACCGTATAGATAAATGTATATATATATATATATACAGATATATTTATCCTACGCAGTAGATAGATACATATATATTAAAAAGTAAATAAGATCGAAATGGAAAATGAATTATTGATTTATTTCCGATAAAAAGTCAACGAATGTTATTCCATCAGTAGCAATATGGAGAATATAACGAAATTGTCCGTAAAAGATCGATCTGTGTCACGTTACCATGCAGAAATACATCGCGTTCCAAATATGGTCAATACCATACAAAACCATACAATATAATTTGGTATTACCTCATGAAACACTTCATTAATTCGAAAATATCAAATAAATGTTACGTTGATAGATTTTCTACGAAAATAAATTGAATAGTTTTTTTTTTTTTTTTTCGTGAAGACGATGACGAATCGACTCGTTTATTTCCACGATTAAGTTAGGGGGGGAATGGTTTTTACATTAGTCATCCTCCGTCATAATTTATATCGAAAGGAAGAGAACGAACACCTTTTTATTTTATCTTATGATAAAAAAAAAAAATTAAGATATATAGATTTGAATATATTCTGACATTCATTACTAGGATTCAGACATTCTTTTATTTTCTTTTTAGGTGCATTCTCCTTGCGTAAACCCCACCACCATAATGGATCTTGAGGTGTCTCTCTCGCTTATCTTCATGCTACGACGCGCACGACGAGCATGCAAAGGGTGTTCCCTTTATTTCCTGTCGTCGCGTGAACACGTACAGCATACGAAAGATCTACGGGAAACCGTCATATGCAGTCGGGAGTGAACGTTCATCGGAGTTTACTAAAGTTTTACGATTATTTTCTAAAGAGGAGATTACAAGTTGGAACGGAAAATTTATTTTACTTTTGAAATATATAATATATAAAACAAAAAGAGAAAAAAAAGAAAAAGAAAAAAAAAAATCATCTCAGACTGCATCGAAGAGGGTAAGCCGTTTTACCGATAATCCATGAAAGCTTAATCTCTTGAAGAAAAGAAAAAAGAAAGAATGAAAGAAAGAATGAAAGAAAAAGTAAAGAGGGATTTCTATTAAGCCTATCTATCCGAACACCTCCAACAATTTTCCAAGCTATAGACGTTTATTCGCAAAAGAAAGGAAGAGGTCCTCCCCCCCACCCACTCTGGCGCCGAGTGGTTACTTATATGAACAAAATAAAGAAAAATGAACATTTTCAACCGTTATTAATGAAAATGTTTCGTGCTCTAGCTTTACTAGGTTTATACAAATATACATACATACGTACTACTACGTAGTCATCAACTATTTATCCAGCAGAGTAAATGTTTGTCTTATCCGAGGATCGTCAAAGGCCGTTAGGAGGAGGGTTAGATGAAAGAGAAGAACACGCTTACTAGATATACGTATGGTTTGCGTAGAACCAAACGTCGAGACCCCTTCGAACTTCGTATGCACCCCTTTCCACTCCCCTCTTACTCTTCACTCATCAGATTCCTCTATAACGCTCAGTTCGTTTGACCTGGCCCAGGAAAGCCGAGGACTCATCGAGCAAGCTTCTTCTTACTTTTCAAGAAGACCCTCTCTTTCTTTTTTTATTCTTCAAACTCTTACTATACCTGTATTGTCGCTACTTAAACGAGTAATTTATTACAACGATCTCTCTTCTTATTTTTTTCCCCTTTTTTATATTAAAAATGTTCTTATATATATATAGTATATATTTTTATTTAGCTTAAAGACCATGAATTAAACTTTGCTTGCTTATCGTCTATTACTTACAAAGCTATTTTAAGATATTCATTCATCTCGTTCATTTACTTTTTCAATTCCTCTCTCTCTCTCATATTTCTACTATTTTTTTTATAAAGAATTATCCTTTTCATATTTTCACTACTCGCTAATTATCTAAATTGATGATTATATCTGTTATCTTGTAAAATAATATAATATTAGAAATGTCGATGAAATCAATATTACATTAGCAGTAAAACACATGATATCGAGAAGAAATTAAATATTATTTAAAAATTATTTATAGAAAGGCTGGATAATAAATATGATAAGAATTTATTTAAGTTTTCCATAGAGAAATACGAAGAAATTTTGTCTCCAATCCAATATATAGGAAATATCTACGTAGATATATATATATATATATATATATATATATATATAGCACAGATCGAGATGATTATTATCAGCAATCTGTCGCAGTAGTAGCAGCAGTACCTGGATTTTCTCGAGCTCTTTTTAAGCTACCACCACCGTGATTCGTGAGAAACTACCTTATACGATTCCTTCCTTGTACCTTTTATTCTCTTTATTCGCAAAAATCATCTCCTCGAGCGAACGTTCTTCGATGGCATACTTTACGGGCCAATAAAGTTGACGATAAATCGACGAGAAACTTTCCTCGGTAGTTTCGATTTTGACAAGGAAAGACGAGAAGGAATTGGGGGGATGGGAAAAAGGTAATACCGTCGGGGGGGGGGGGGGGGGGGGGGGATGGACGTTTCCTTTTATATTTCTTTATTTTTCTTCTTTTCTTGACTTCTTTTTTTTTTTCTTTTTTTCTTTTTCTTCATGTCTATTACCAAGAAAAAAATAATAGGTTGTGTGAACGGTTTTAGTACAGTTATAAAAGTGTTTTCCAACTGATCGAAATAGCGGTTAGTTAAAATAAAGGAACGAAAATAAATGATAATTATTTGATCCTGGAAATATAGAAGTTTCTCCGAATATAATTTTACTTCGGTTGTTTAATGATCTGAATCCCGGTCTACGATGAGAGCTCTACTTAAATCGGGATCATGTATTGCGAAGCAGGTTATTTATTTCGTAGATTATTATTTACGAGACTTTCATCGTTTAATACGGTCGATGACGATCGCAAGTGGACGATGTAATTACAGAGAGATGGAGTACAACGAACTTACGTCTTGTAAATTGTACCTTGTAAAGACATCCTTTTCATGTATGAATTTATGAATGCATGAATGGTAAGTATATATTATTTACCTACATTTAATAATTCCGGTTTCACATAGTCTATTGCGAAAATTTAATTAAAATTTTTTTCATATACTTTCCATCGGGTTTGTTTATTTTTAACAGTTTCGTTTTTTTTAATTGTTGGACTATCTGCTCTTGTCAGAGAGAAAGAAAGAAAAAAAGAAAGAGAGAGAAAGAAAGAGTGGAAGTTTCATTCTTCGAACTTACGAGCGTTCTAATTCCCTTCTTTCATTATTCTTTACTTTTCCTTTCGCTCTTATATGAGAGATATTTCTTCGTGGATGTATAAAAGATACGCCAGAGACGAGGAAAAGGCAACTAATGAAAGGTATGGAAAAACGAAATGAATTTAGCACTATAAATTTGAAGAAGGGGACTCTTTTTTTGAATACAATAATAAGAAGAACTAGGACAAAAGAGGTAAATCAAATTGAAGTTTCATCGCTGGTAAAAAAAAAAAAAAAAAAAACGTATTGAAAATGAATGGAAATTAATGAAGATAATAATTCCAACTTTTGGATCAGTTAAATAGAATTTCTCTGTGTGTGTGTGTGTGTGTGTAAAAGTAAACTTTACTTTAATATACTTCGTTTTACTGAATTAACCAGATGCATATGCTTATAAAATATGTGTGTGCGCGCGTATAAAAATACCTCAGTAAACGGTTCTATTTTACAAAGACTATTTCTTTTACATTAAAAGCTGTTCCTCCTTTTTTATCGAAGAATTTTCGCGGTAATTTAACCAAGAATTGGTGGCACGAAAGGAACGCATTTTTGAGCAAGTTAAATGCAGCTAACTTTACAAAAGATGGCTTCGAATCAAATTGAAAGAAGTTTATGGTTGAGAGAGCTTCTATAGTTACGAAATTACAGAGGAAAGCACGCAATAGGTATTTATAAAAAAAAAAAAAAAAAAAAAGAGAAAAATGTAACAAATAGAAATGGAAATAAAAACTGAATACGTATAGGTTGAATGTTTTTATTAAATAAAAATATAAAAATAAAAATAAAAAAGAATCAAGAGAACAATCAAATGATGTATTCAATTTCGTTCGAAAGAAATTAATTGAATAAAAAATAACATCTGATATCCCAATCTCCGTAATTCGTTCTCCATTCGTTAGAAAATTTTTCATAGAAATAGTTTGATAAGCTATTAATAGTAACAGCAAAATATCCATGTAGAAAAATTCTCGACATTACTTCCTACATATTAACTGCAACGCCATTGGATTAGACCGAACAATGGACGTGGTATAAAAATTTAATTGAAATTCCTCTCTCTCTCTCTCTCTCTCTGGAACATCGTTCGCATAGTTATACTTGAAAAATATGCAATATCGAATATGAACGTAGGGTATATTTGAATCAAACATCGTTAGTACGTCAAATAAATTCATTTAAAAATTGACAAAAATTCGACCTACGGATTTATTATATATTTTTTTTTTTACGAAATACTTCAAAATCATTCTTTACTAGTAATAAACGCAGTACTCTATATTTTTTTTTGCTTTTGAAAATGGAAAACTCTCGACGGAGTAGAATATTCGAATCTATTTTTCAATATCACATCACGTCAATATGCATTCGTGGAAATTGTTTGTTTGTTTGCTTTTTTTTTTTGTACTTTATATGCAAGATTAGTAATATAGAAAATCTATTAGATGGGACACATATACATATACATATTTTAGAAATGAGAACGTTTCTCGTATAATTGTGCATAAACGTGTCCTTATATAGGGTGTGCCAATGAAAATCCGGTTCCTGAGAAGCCTACGAGAACAGGTACTAGTTTTTACGAAGAACTCCCCGTTTACGACATTCTTTCTCTCGGTGGAAGATCGAGTTCTACCGAAGAACCAATCACCAAGTCCACTTCTCGCATTTAATCGTAAAGAAAACTTCGTTAAACTTTTCATCCTTTTGCTATCGTCATTGAACGTGTCGTAGAGATGCCATACGATGAAGTAGAAAATTAATCGTACTCGTTGTACATAAAAAAAAAAAAAAAACGAAACTTACTCGAATACCTTATAGTATTCATTTCAAAGAAATTCAGTTTAAATACAACTTTCGACTATTTTTTTTTTCTACACCGAGCAATTAAAAAATTACTTTACAATTTGAGTTTAAGCACGTAAACCGCTAACACACGAACACACATTTGGTCGGATTAAAAACTTTTGAACGTAATGTAGAAACAATTTTATATATATATATATAAAAACAAAACAAAAAGTTTTTCTTGTCGAAGCTTAGAACTTTCCAACCCATCCACGGTATATATCACAAGTTCTAATTTAATTAAATACAAATAAACATAATGCATTTTGTTAAAAAAATAAAAAATCATAATTATAATACACGTTTAATACACGATGTTCCAAATGATCACGAAACCAAGCAAGATACCAAGTATGCCAGACCTTTGACTGCTCTCATCCTAAAAGCGAGTCCCGTTTTTCTCCTGTAGTTCATGCAAACACATACAAACGTTTAAGTACACGCACGTTCGTGTACCGTACGTGCCAATGCACACGATGCACGAAACCACTTCGATATGGGTATACATATATATACGTATTGTACACGAACACGCGTTGCACACGTTAATCCCTGTCTCGAGATGCACATACATACATACATATATATATATATATATATATATATACATACATACTTGGAAACTGGAAGTTCAACGCGCTGCTTAAGCGACGATTAAGCGCCATAAAGCGAAAACGTGTCCCAGCTACGCGAGTACTCGGGTTTAAACGGTGCTCTGGGTATCTTATGACGAAGTTTACAAATCGAGTAGCATGTTTCGTCCACGTACAAGTCGAATTTCGCGTAGGGAGAACTCAGGAGGGTGGTGTTTTCATTTTTTTCCCCCTTTGTATTCGCACGAGTAGTTATCGCATGATAATCAAACCATTAATCTTTAATTTCGAATATTTATTAAAGAAATATATATATTCATTACGAAGATTTAACTTTTCTCATGATAAAAAAATAAAATAAAATATTAGTTTATAAATAATATTATTATATATAATCAATTAACTGTGATCGAAATGATTCTACTCGGATATATGTGGAAAAAATAGTTATCGTTTGTTCTATTCAATTAATTAATTATAAACTATAAAAGAAAATATTGTTATTTCATCGTGATGAGTATTAAATTGACTATATCTTTTTATCTTATATAATTATCTATTTAAATCTAAATAAAAATCGATATCATAAATCAACCTTAAAATTTTTTCGGTTGATATGTAAAACATTAGTTTATATCAGCACACACAAAAAAGAAAAAGATGAAAAGATTGATTAGACAAGAAGACCAATAAGAGAGAAAGAAAAAAGATGTTTTCTTCGTTGATTGTGGAATTTCATAGGCGCGAGAATCGAACGAGATTACAAAGAAAGAGAAAGAGAGAGAGAGAGAAATATTCATCAGAGATCTTTGGTTTATCGGCTATCTTTCTATCAAACACGATTAAGATCTTAATCAGAAATCACGTGTATCTAAATTGGGATCGTAGTTTGGCCTAGAGAGATTAATGAATGATTGTATGGATGAATATAAAGAAAAAAAAACACGAAGAGGAAAAAGAAGAAGGAAGAGTCAGAGAAAGAAAGAAAGAAAGAACAATTTTGTAAGATAAATTTGACTAGATGAAAGCATATGTATTATATGTCTAGCAATTAAACTCTCGGTAGCTTTTAAACAAATTAATTATTTATTTATAAAGTATAATCTCGTACATCTCTTTTATTCCCCAAATCTTTTTTTTTTTTCCTTAAAAAAAAAAAAAAGATAGAAAAGATGCAACGAGAATTTGATAATATTGTAATATCAAGATATCAAAATTGTTATGCCTAATTACATATATATAAGATGATTATTTTTCACGATGAAACACAAATATTGAAATCGATCCTATGTATAATATAAGGGATTGCTTTTAATGAAATCAAATCCGTCTAGAGATAAAATAATGAATAATTCATTCGATTCGCGGCTATTCGCTTTCGGTGAACAAAGTAATAGTAATGGTTGACGTCGTCGTCGTCGTCGTCTCCCGCTCGGACGATCACGAGGATATCTCATCGACGTCGAGAATAAAGCTTCGGAGAGTCTTTGTTAACGCCGTTAAAACTCGCTGGACCGTAGAAAGACTCGTAGTCGCGTTAGTAAGTCCCGTTCGACGAGATGACGACACTTGGAAATTCAAAGTGTTTGCCGCGCCAGCGAACTTTGCTCGTTCGTGTTCACGTATCCACTTCGACGTGAGATATATAGACGTAAAAGATTGGATAAAAAGGAGACTACTACGGAAAATAAGAAACTAGATTTTATGACAAAAAGTATGATGGTGGTAAGGGAAAGAAAAAAAGACAAAATACGAAATAGAGAGAGTAAGAGTGTGTGAGAAATATATATGTATAGGGGTAATAAATAATTAGAAAATTATTTATGTATTACATTTTTGTGCGTATTCTTGTATGGTACTAGCTGCAGCTGAACTTCTATTATTTTTTATTTTTTTATACTACCATTCAAAATTTCTATGCAAATATGCATACATATTGATCTAGATTCGCATGATTCGTGAACAATTTACATGGAAATTCGGTACGTATATATTCCCAGTCTGTACCATAGTTTGAGGAAATCAAATTTGGTTGGACGTAAAATGTCGCGAGTCTATCTAAAAAAAAAAGTCGTATTTTCTCCAGCTCCCCTTTTCTTTTCTTTCTTTTCTATTTAAAACTCTGTGGGCATGGGGGGTTTGTCATTTTTTCTTTTTTTTTTTTTAGAAACGGGAATGTCTACCTCATTAACGTCTCTCTTTGTTATCGTGATATTACTTCGTTACGTTCACCAAAGGAACCTTTTTTTTTTGGGGGGCGGGGGGTCTATTCGTTCTCATTGCATACGTCATTCAGAAAATTTCACGTAGACAATAATGCAATTATTCGTACTCTCCATGATGAATAATTTTACAACGAATATAACTCCACGTCGTCGCATGTCTAATATATAACGAAATTAACAACAAACTGATGTGAAATGATTTTTTTTATTCGATAGAATTTATTGTTCAACAATGGTACACAATCTACAAAATCAATACTCATTGTAAAAAAAAAAAGTACTTTATCGGTAAATAATAATCATATTAATTTCGTAAAATATATTTAATAAAAAAGAAAAAGAAAAAAAAAACACAATCAGAGTCAAAATGAAATATAATAACCTGAATAATAATCTTTACACTTCCAATATACATATATATATTACTATTCCATAAATAGTAACAGTAGTGGATACTTCAAACTACTTTTAAAATTGCCGATCTTTGCGGTTTTCTAAGCAACAAGAATTCAAATTAAAAGCGCAACAAGAGAATTAAAATCGAAGTATTACCGAAGTAGGATGTCGAACGTGACCCCGAGCAAATTTTAATTAAACGCATAAGTAGAACACCGAAATCAGCACGAATCGATCAGACGTGGTTAATCGGCTCGGTGCTCTAGAAAAAGCGGCCAAGAGAAAAAGAAAAAGAGAGAAAGAAAGAAAGAAAGAGAGAGAAAGAAAGAGAGAGATGAAGGGAGGAAAGGAAAAAAGATAAAGGAAGTCTCGTTTTGTGTTGTCATCAAGATGAGTAACTCGTATTAGAATTAAGATTACGAACATGAGCGAATTAATATTTTTTTCCTCTTCTTTTTCTTTGATAACGATCAGTGACAAGAAAGAAATAAGAATTTTAATTTTTCATAGGAAAAAAAAAACAAAATAAAAAGAAAGAATAATCGTGTTGTTATCTTTCGTTTATCAATCTTTTATTAACTATATCTGTATTAGGAATTATTATCATCCTATCGGGTTTTTTGATTTATTCGAAAGGATGTAAACAACGTAATATTATATCGTTTTATGAGTTTCAATAAAAGTGAATTTTTGTATTTACTTAAATTCATCAAACATACGTACGAACGTTAAAAAGAATCTTATTTCATTTACGATTAAAAGTGCTTTAGAGATTAAACATCTACATATAGGAAAATTAGGATATACCACGATTATTCTGATATATGATTAATCATTGTACACAAGAATTTCATGATAATATACAAAAAGACTGATTCATACGATTCATATCTATTATTCGCGTCACGATCGTGCTATAAGATAAAATTACGTTATAAAAAAAGAAGAATAGAAATTGATCTTTCAACGCGATTCAAATTATCTCAGAGAATTGATTAGAAACAATATATAACAAGTATTTCTTTATTTATATACTTCTAACATTTTTTCATTATTCGTTATTATTATAATTCTATATAAAATATCGTGTAAAATAAATCAAATGATAGAACCACACATATAGAATCTATCAAGGTTCTTCTATTTTTTAACTTAATTTCCTTCGCTCATATCAGATCGAATACTGATCTTTTTTTTCCTACTATCTAAATATACAAACACGTACCAATATAAATCAATTCGCAAGTTATCAGTTCGTTGCTTAGAATAGTAATTTAATTATCCGTAGAATGTTTAAATGTTTATTAATAACGTTATTTTATTTTTACTGACACTAACAACAGTGTACAGAAATAAAGTTGAACGAAATGAATTACATATTAAGAAAATATTTAAGAATGCTTTTGCATAACGTGTAATTCAATTTCGATTTCTAATTTACAACGAACATTCTCGTTCGATCGTAGAAACTTTCTTTGCAATGTTCACGCATACGATCTCCTATATGTAATTTAGTGAGGGTGGAAACAGTGGGAGGAGAGAAGGAGGAAAAGGAGGAAAAAAAAGAAAAGTAAAGCTTGCAATTGTAGACTCTCACTCACGCCATATGTACGACACGCATGTGATGACGAATTGCCATGTGTATTCGCAATTGATTTTACTGTATCGACAGGGAAAAAAATATTCCGCAAACATCTGCTTAAACATAGTATAAATGGTAAACGTGTTAATTACAAGTATTCATTCAGAATTAATAAACTTTCGATTTTCGTTCGCGTGTTTAGAATCTAGGAATATAGTTTAAAACTACCGGGCTGCTTTTCCCTCCAGATGCTAATTCGTAATTAAATTTTCGGCCAATCTTCGTTTTAAAAAAAAAAAAAAAAAAAAAAGTAAACAAAATTAATAAAATTATATAAATTGTTGTATCATTTACTAGTGAAGGAACATTGAAATTTTTGTGTTCGTAAATGATTCTAAGCCTAAATATTGTTAAAGAAATTTATTTTTAATAGAGGAAGTTAAGTATTGATCAAGTGTTTTAATAGTTAAATTTAAAAAAAAAAAAAAATAACAAAAAGAAATAATAATAAGTAATAGTAAAAAAAAGATAATAATTAATAATATTAAATAGTACTATTATTTATCGACATTCATTATGCATATATCCAAGAGATATCTCATTTCCTTTATCTAGTAACTAGTAAGTTTAATGACACAGCAAGAGATAAGCGAGATTTTTCTTTCTTTATTCTCTTTCTTATCTGTTCTTTATCAAAGATTAAGCGGAGAACGCGAGAAAAGACGATTATTTCCTGTCTATAAATAAAATAAGAATTTCTTAATTTTTTTTTTTTTAATCATTTCTTTCTTTCACACCGTGTTGCGTATCTCCTTTTATCAAATGCATTTCCCATGAATTTTAAAACGTTCCAACATGCGTACGTTGAATTCTCTACAAAGAGAATAATAAATCCTATAAACTCGGTAGAAAATATTACTACGACGATGTATTGTCGAATAAATATATTTAGTAGAAATAAAGAAATATATATATATATACTTTGTACTGAAAGAATATCTTTTCCAATCTCACGTTCTCCTTGACACAGTTTTGAACTTCTCTCACGTCTCTTGTAATCATAAACACGATTACGAAAAAAAAAAAAAAATAAAAATAATAAAAAAAAGAAAAAGAAAAGAAAGGAGAAGAATGTCTTCATATTTCAAATAAAATTCTATGATAATCAATCACAAGGATATATTTCAATAGATATTTAAACGAAAGTTCTCATTCAATCAGATTAATCCGATATCTAATTGTAAGGGTTTAATAATTATTTCCGTGACGATCGATAGATAAATCCTAATTAATTAAAGTGAACGCGCTAAGAGAGGACAAAGAACGGATATAAATCTGACATCGGAGTTTATATATAAATGTGCGTGGTTATTGCGAAAAAAAAACGACTAACAGAATTCACGAGAACACACTTGAGGTAACTTTTATCTTTTTTTCCCTATCTTTCCTTCCTATCCTTCTTCGTATTTTCTTTTAATAGAGGGGAAGTACAAGAGAGAAAAAATGAGAGAGACAGAGAGAGAGAAAGAAGGGGAGAAACAGACAGACAGAGAATAGATAAGGTTGAAATTTGTGAGGTCTTTTGTGTGAGAGTCGAAAATCGATCGAGTGAACGACGAGTTGTACATATCTACAGGTAGTAAGCATTATTCATCGACGATCGAACGTCTGTGAGAAAAAAAATGAATTTAAGTAAGTGTGTGCATGTGAATGAGATAGAAAGAGAGAGAGAGAGAGAGAGAGAGATACGTGTATATATATAGTCTACAAAGCACCCTTTTCCGGTAGGTAATGGTAATAAAATTGAATCGAGCTGCCGCAACAGGAAAAGCTAGGATATTCAGGCAGATTCATTCGTAGCCACATGTCGGAAACGTTTGCCAGTGGCAGTGAATGACAGGACGAGATAATACATTTTTCGTCAATCCACGTAAATGGAACTAGCTTCGCTGGCTTTAAGTTAATTTCGTTAATGTCGACTCTATTCGGGTAGACTTTTGCAATAAGCGGAATTATCAACTTGTATTTTCTCTCGTCTATAGCAGATTATAATTTTTCCAATTATGTCTTTTTCCTTTTAGATTCTTTCTTATTTTATCTATTACGATGTTTCTTATTATATATATATATATGTATATCTATTATGAATAGAATTTTGTATGTGTCTATTTTATTTAAGTAATAATTATATTTTTATATAATATATATTTTTTGTTAGTTTTGTTCTTGAAATACATACTTTAAAGGAAATAGGATATTACGAGTTATTTGTACTCAGAAATAAAATACAATGAATTATTATATTTATATTTCAACAGAAATAGGATATCTCTAGCTTTCTACGTTTTATAGTAGCGTTACATTTTATATACAAAATATTCGAGTTTAATTGATCGAATATTTTATAAATTGTTTCACGGTACATATATATATATAAAATACAGATTACAATAAATGATTCAAATATATGAAAGATAATTGATATTCGTTAGTACTTTTATCGGCATGCTCGCGCAAACGCTAAAAACCCCATTAAAGTAATAGAATATATTTGCCCCGTTAATCTTTAATTAACAATTTATTTATAAATTATCGTCGTCGTTGTTCTATAAGTTCAATGACGTCGTTTGAAAAGATCATTTCGTATTATATTACATCCTCGCGATCAAACGGAACAAAAGAAAATTGAACGATAGGAGATCCGTCAACTGATTAAGGATGATCCATACCGTTAGTGATGCCGTTACGCGTCAAGTATTCAAAAGAATGAGGGAGAACAAAAAAATGACGTTTATCAGCACGTATCTAATCGTGATCTATCGTAATATACGATATGTGTATATTTACTGTTTCATTTTTCGTCGATTTTAAATATGAAACAAATAGAATTCGCGATATATAAATGTGTAAGGGGATAAAAGAAATGTCTACTTAAAAAATTTTTCTAACAAAATAATTATTTATCGATCGTGTTTTAAAATGAATATACAAAACAAAAGAGAATGCAAAATTAATGATATTATTCGTATATAAAATTTATTACAAAATGTTTTATCTTTTCGAACGCGAAGTAACGAAGAATTTCATTCATAAAAATAATACGAACAAATGTAGTTGTCATGTAAGTTTAACAAGACGATATATACGATAAATACACACAACCAACAACTCCATGGATTGTTATCGTTGACTGCACTACTTTCTTCGTTATCAGTTTTATGACCGGATACGAATCCTATCCTATTCATATTTCGAGAGAAACTGTGCCTACTACTATAACTTATCGCATTTCCGGGAAGATCATAGCAATGTACGCGCAATCGTATCACGATTATCAATAATTCAATTATGCTACCGTTAAGAATTATGTATTTCGTTTTGTAAATCTTTTCCCCCCCAATCTTTCATCGATCATTTGACGTAAAATTTAATTCATTTTATGAAATAATCACAAATACATCGTAGTTCTCAATAATTCAATAAACGAATTTAACGTTTAAACAAAAATAAAAATTATTAAATTATTATTTTGTATGTAACACACACACACACACACACACACACTCTTATTCACTCTTTCTCTCTCTCTTTCTCTCTCTTTTAATTCCATCCAAGTAATGGGATTTTTCTTAGCGTCAAGATTAAAATTAAAATCGTATATTTTAAAGGTAGAAATAATGTTTTCCCTGGTAGAGTTATCGAAGAACGAAAAGAGATCGGGCGAGTGCATTCATCGAAACATTCGAACAATCCAACACACCGTGCTCCATTTCGACGGGAGAAAGTCCCGATGGACGTGAGCTGAGTTAATGATTCTGAAGCCGATTGATATTTGCGCGCAGACGTCATTCGAAAATAAATTCATTGACGAGCAGAAAAGTCGATTCCGTATTGCCAGGGAAATAGTGTGTCTATGAACAAAAAAAAAAACTGAGAAAGAGAGAGAGACAGACAGACAGACAGACAGGCTGGTGAACATCTCTACTGGGTGATGACGAACACGTTGTGTCGTCCACTATCAACTTCCTGCTAGACGTGAACCATACTAATGAGAGAGAGAGAGAGAGAGAGAGAGAGAGAGAGGTGTTCTCTTTCTTTCTCACACTCATATATTTACCACCACGCGTACGGGTCGTTGATCCAACTAAAAGAGCATTGCATTCAGTGTTATCTCGCCAGACTTTTAAAATAAAGTTCAAATAAAGTGTGAAAGAAAGAAAGAAAGAAAGAAAGAAAGAAAGAATAGGGGGAAAGAAAGAAATGTAAAAGACTTGCAAATATAGTTGCATGGTTTCCCCCCGCCGGATGAATCGCGTACGAAAAAGTATATTCCTTCTCTTTCTCACTTTCTTTACTTTTTTTTTTTCTTTTCTTCTTTCTCTCCCTTCGAAAAGTCCCATAAGGCTGGCTGTGTGCACTTGTCTCGACGTTGCAGACGAAAAAAAAAAAAAGAGAGCTAACGGCTTGACTATCCAGAAGAAGAAAGAGAAAATATACAAAGAAAGAGAGAGAGAGAGAGAGAGAGAGAGAGAAAGCAAATCTATCAGAGATAGAGAATATGTGAAAGTAACACGTCTTGAAAAGCCTAGATAACATTTTTATCATTCATCGATGATTATTGATTGACTCGATACAAGAATCTAATACTATTTCAAATTAAGATAATATTACGATATTATTACGTATTTCTGTTGTATAAGGAATGTGTAACGTAACAATCAAGAAATGACTTTATCCGTTCGTTCGTTCGTTTGTAAGATATCGATACAACAGATATAATATTTCGTATAAGCAAGCAGTAGAGACAGGGAAGAATCCGGTTCTTTCAGAACTGGTTCAAGTATTAGCTCTTTGGATGTTGTGTGTTCTACGATTGGAGAAAAGCTCAATGCTATGATAGAAATAGAATTAATTTCGTCGATGTTAGTTGACATTGTTTTTTTTTCAAACGAAACAGTATATAATTTAATACGTACGTATTATGTATAAACTAATTATAAAAGAGGAATTAACAAATTTATTTTATCAATTTTTGTTAACTTACAATTAATCCATTTTCGTAATTACCAGCATGTATATTTGTCGGATAAAAAGCTCGCTTTTTTTCTATCGTCGATGTATGACTTCTATCGAAAATCTATACCCTCACATTTATTATCATTGCAATCGTTTTTTCTTCGTAGTTGCGATAATTCGTTATCCGATTTACTCGACCTGCATATACGGTGTTGCTAGGTCGAATGTATACTCGAGATATCTAAATACGGCATGTTTGACATAGCCTACTAACTATATCTAATGATTTTTTTGTCGACATTATATAATAATAATAATAATAAAAAAATAATAATAATAATAATATATCTAAATAAAATACATTTGATAAATATGAATCTTAAATGGAATCGTCGTATGCATAATAGTCAAACAAGACTTTGGTTACTAACCCACACAAATATATATATATGTATCTCTATGTTACTGGAAACAAAGAAAACCATCAATTAACATCGAAAAATCAAGAAAATTCAATAGAGATAAAAAATCAAAACGTGTTTGTTTTATTAAAGATAAATTTTAATAGGAACATCTATGAATTCATATAGTCTAGGAAAATTTCGTTCAAAATACACACATCGATCGATTTCTTGCTGCTACTGCTGCATGTAATTATCTTGAGATAATGAATCTTTAGTATATAAAAACAAAGTAAGAAATAAAGAGAGAGAGAGAGAGAGAGAAAGAGAAAACAGAGATTCTTTTTTATAGTGGAATGAAAGGTCGCTTGACAGCGATCTGTTTACCAACAAGCTGCCGGCCATTTTCCCGCGGCCCTGGTGGCGCAGGGCGTAACCGTACTTTCCTAAGAATCCCTATATGTTTCATTTATTCGTCCTGAATTAAACAAAATATATTGATGCTTTAACAACAACAAGGAGGTCCCATGTTTCGTTAGCATGAACGGAAGGAGACAGAGAAAAGGATGAAAACAGCAGGGTGGTGATGTGCGTAGGTGGAGAGTGTTGCTTCGTCTGATGATGTGCGTGGTTGTGCGTGCGCGCGAACGAGAGAGAAAGAGAAAGAGGGAGAGATGAATGGAAGGGGAAAGGACGAGACACAAAAAAAGAAAGAAAGAAAGAGAGAGAGAGAGACGAAAGCAGATCAAGGGAAAGACAGAGAAAGATACATATAGGTATATATATGTATGTAATAATTATAACTTGATTTACCTTCTGGATAAGCCTGTTTACTTTGAACAACATCGATGAACATGTTGGTGACGTTGTAAAGCTGTCCCATTCCTTTAGGATTGAACTTGGTGGTGGCGTTGTAGGGTAGTCCTGTCGTGTTGACGGTAGTATAATTAACAGCTTGCGAGGCCATAATATCATTCAATTGCCGATCAAGATCTTCGCTGATCACTCTCATACGATTCGCCAGACTTTCTTGCGAGAAAGCCGGCTGTGAAGATATAAGAATAAGGATGACGAGGAGGGTGCCAATGGCAACGCGAAACGGGGGATGATGATAAGGAGCAGCATCGCGAGCGTTTGCCCGAAGGCCACAGTCGCGAAAAACACTAAAGAACATCGCTAATTAAGCGACTTGCGCCCGGGACGCGTCGCTACCGACTGATCGACGCTTGCTTCGCGCCGACTAGCGGAACGTCAGAAATTCGGAACGCTAACCCCCACTCCCTTCCATTCGACATATCTCGCTGTGGTTCCACTCGCTTCGGTTCCACTCGTTTCTCACGTTCCAACGTACGCCATCTAGTCGTGTTTTATCCTTCCTTACTAACCGGTCGAGCCGTGCACGCGGTAATTTCATATTTATAGAATTCACGCGTATTGAGTAATGTAATATAAAATATGATAAGCTTATTTATGATATACTTGATTTTTTTTTTTTTTCATTAGAATTTTGTTTATCTCTTCGAACTTCTCTATTCGAGAATATTTTTAATATCAATTTGTTTTTTAACACACACACTTTATATTTATATTTTTATGAAATATTTTTCTCTTATTATAAAATGTTTTGTTTTGTATGAACAAATTAAAAGTAATTAATATGTTTAGTCTTGGCGAAAGATATAACGTTCTTTTATCTATATACTTTCGACGTTAGTCGCTATTATACTCCAATTATCTCAATGATAGACTACTATGATGCTGCATTACGTATTTCTCACATAATAAAGACGCAACACACCGTGGAAAGGGAAAGCAGCATGTCTGTTGAGCATTATCGTCATCGCAGTCTCAAGTAAATTAGTGTGAGAACGAAGAATGAGAAGATTCTAATTCGGTTGCCGTTAAAATGAATGCGTCACTCAATTTCTTTATTGTTTGTAAAATTCATTCGTACTTACCTCGTTCTTTAATGAGCGTGTATGCTTGAATATTATACAAAAGAAATATTTGGAATCAAAGAAATGAAATTAAGCAAATATACGTGTTAATCATTTTTGCTCGAATTAATTCTATCGCGATCGGATTGTAACTAATTATTCTCAACGAAACATTAAAAATAATTAATTTCCAATTTATAGAGATCGTCTGAAGGAGTATTTCTTTTATATACATTCTCTCTTTTTTATGCTCGAATGTGTAAACTTTCACAAAAGAACCTGACTCATGAATTCATTAAATCAAGCGTGAAGGAGAGATCCTATCGCAATTAAAAACAATACTGCATAATTAAGCGAGGAAAGTAGTATTACGACACTGAAATAACACAATCGAATTACGATTAATATACTTTTTTCCTTTTAATAAAATTTAGGAAAATTATAATGCAATGTTCATATTCGAAAAATCGTTTATGTACAAGGAGTACACGTTTGTTTTAGAAAACGAATGTTTCTTTTTTTCTGTTTCTCTCTCTCTCTTTTTTTTGTTTGTTTAAGAACAATGAATTTCTTTGATATTTGCCAAAATTTTACCGAGCTTCGTAACTTTCAGCTCACGTTTTCTACGATTTCCGAATTCAGTCGAGGCGTGACACATCGAGAACTTTGAAATCCGGGTCGCGACATACGAAAGTACATTTCGATTCTTCGTACTCCATTGTCTTTTTTCTTTTTTTTTTCTTTAACCGTCGTCAAAAGTAAACCACATTCGAGCGACGAACTCGATTCCTATCCGCAAGAGATTATCACGATCTTTCCTCTTTCCAAGTCAACGATTCTAATTAACCTAGCTCGCTTGAATATGAGTTTATTCATTTTATTTGTGCTTTTCCAATCTTTATGGCAAAGAATTATGTTGTTAAATATTTATACACACACACACAAAAAACTGCATCGGAAAATAACTTTTATTAATAAATTATCAATCGTAGCAGCGTATTTTTATTTGCTTATTGTTTCGAAATGTCGACAATTTATAGATCGTGAAACGTGTTATTGAAATTTAAATAAATCTACGAAATTTGGAAATAAAGAACAGAAGTCGTTTGACGATGAGATAGATAACGAAAAAAAAAGAAAAAAAAGAGAAAAAAAAAGGAGAGAAAATTATGAGGAAATTAAAAATCAGGCCGTTATACGTATGTATAAATGCGCGTAGGATTTGAGGGATGAATTTTAAGAGGAATACGAGAAGAGACAGATGAAATGCAACGGGTTGGAAACTGCATCTGAAAATAGTCGAGAGATGCTCCAGACATAGACGGCTGAGTTTAAAAGCGGAATAAAACTAGGCTACATTCCGTTCTAACGTAGAATTGTGTGTTTGCATAATCTATGTATCATTCGTATAGCCATCCACTTAACGTAATTATTTTATTCTCCTGTGATTCATTTAAATTGTATACATTGTAGTAGATAAGTCTCGTCGTCAACTTTTTCAATTTAACAGAAACGATCGTGAGAGATCGTAAGTGTCACTAATGACAAGTAAGCAAAAGCTATTATTATCTCTAGGAAACTAGGTCTACGAAAATAAATACAAACGTAATGAAAATAAAGTATGAACCTGATAATAAATAGCATGAGAAGGTAATGATGTGGTTAACGATATAATAAAATAAAATAAAATAATAGGAAATAAAAAAAAAAATAAAATAAAATGAAATAATAGCTTTCTAAACTACCGAGAAACGTAAATTAAGAGGCTAATTTACTGGTTTTAATTAGAGGCTTAGGCAATTCCTTGGCGCTGATACTTTCGTCGGATGTAATATTAGGCATCTCCAAAATGGACGACAGTCTTGGATTTTCTTCGGAATTAAGCCAGTTATTTTTTCTGTGAAAGGGCCAATTATATATCGTTTGATTAATATAAATAAATATCAAATACATTAGTAGAAAAAAACAAATGCAATTACGTACTTCTGTAAATCGTTTAAAGTTGTGACACTTTCGATGTTCTCGGAAAAAGATCCGTCGAGATCGTCGTTAGCGTAAATCTCGTCAGGATCATCGATCACTAAAGTAGGAGTCGTTACAAATTTAGTGTCGTCATTTTGAATCACGTGTGCTTTCGTAAGCACATCAGTGAAATTAAATTCAACGAGGGTTTCGTTTTCTCCCAGGATTTCTCTTGTCTCACTGTGAATAACATCGTCCTTCGCAAAATGATGATAATATTTCGAGATATCGTCCTCCATTTTCTCGGGGTAACGATGCAAAACATTTTTATCGTAATAGTACTGGCCGGGTTTTCCTTCGTTTTGTCGAAGTTCCAAAGGTCTTGGAATTTCAGCATTGATTTTATTAACTGGTCTATAACCGGAGGATCCAGGATGTCGAACTGTCTCGATACTTTCCGTGACAATGGTAACACTTTGTATTTTAATCGGCCTTGAAATTTCATCATTGGTCGGAATTTTTGTCGAATGTTGTACAGAAAAATGAGAAATTGGTTTTCCTTGATAAGAGATATCATCGTTTATGACAAAAGGTTTGCTGTTTGGATTGTTCAACGGATTAGTTTGATAAAAGGAATTGCTCGTTGATTTATCTGGTTTTATTGTAGGTCTTTGCTGATAGATAGTCTCTTTAAATAAATCCGCTTGGTATGATGGAGGAACTTTTGTCGAACCAAAATCATTTTGAACGATCATAGGCGTTTTAATTGGTCTTTTTTGATAGGATGATTCTTCATGTAATATAGGAGGAAAATCGGGTCTTTTGGTCGGTCCTGGCTGATAAGATGGAATATCGGTCCATTTGCTCGGATTATTAAGGATTGGATTTTTTGTGGCTTCTTCTTGATAAGGTTGCACATTCGCTAATAGATTTTCTGAGCTATTTTGATTATTTTGTTTATTTAATTCTATCGAGTAAGATGTATCCAATGGTTTCTTATTATAAATATTAGGATTATCTTCGTTATCAGGTCTATTTATTGGTCTATTCTGATAACTGTTTGTTTCTTGCAGGCCATATGGTTCATTGTAAGGTCTGCTCGAAGAAAGTGCATATCCATCGTCTTTTTGTACATTAATCGAATATTTCCAAGTTTCC
This sequence comes from Polistes canadensis, assembly GCF_001313835.1. Taxonomy (NCBI): domain Eukaryota; kingdom Metazoa; phylum Arthropoda; class Insecta; order Hymenoptera; family Vespidae; genus Polistes; species Polistes canadensis. Next base: position 496,360 of record NW_014569649.1, read on the forward strand.
GATTGGTCTTTGTTGTAAGGTTTGTTAATGGGTACATTTTGACCATGGCTGTAATCGGGTTGTGCGGAATGTAAATTTTCATCTTGTATGGTACTTGGTATTTGTTGAGGCCAGTATTCTGGTTTGTTGTTTACATTGTGATTGTAATTTGGATTAGCAATAATATCTGAGCTAAGTTGCTGCGCGTAAGACTGATAGCTTGGCTCGAATTGTGGTTTAGGTTTTATCCACGGAGATGGACTTGTTCCTTGATAATGTTGCATCGTAGATGGTGTGTTGTAAGAGGGATTGTAATAACTTGAATGACTTTCGTCTTGATGAATGGGTCTTTGCGGAGTTGTTAATTGTTGGGCGTGCATGTAGTAGGTGTATAATGTTGGTCTTGGACTCGTAGGAGTTAAGTTGTCGTAAACAATGTCTTCGGGTTTATAATTTGGTCTGTAACCATAATTCAGTGGATTTGGGTTGTTAGGATCGTTATAAGCATATGGGACATATGGTTTCATGTTCTGTGAAGTTTCAAATCTTTCAGGAATAAAAGTTGGTATTGGTTTTGGAGGTGGTCTATGAATAGGAATGTTCAATGATCCTTGATCATACGATAATGGATTGTATTGTCCATAAGGTTGATAATTAAAATTTTCCGGTTTAGGGATATCCTTGTTACTTTGAGTTGTAGTTTGTATTTGAATGTACGAACCATAAATTGCATCATTCACGAAGACGGGTGAATTAACTGCATTATTTTGAACGACTATGGTTACGTTATCCGGTGGACCGAAAGGTTTTTTCACGACAATTCTATTATGCTGATTGATATTAGCTTTAACGGGTTTAGTTTTTTGTGATAAAACCTTCGTTTGTTCTCTCGCGTTGATATTAACATTTTCTTTTGTCCCCTCTTGTCTATTCGTAACAGATCTGCTAGTTGTACTACGAATTCGATCAATTTTCTTTCTTTCTGATACATGTAAATCACCCGATTCACTTCTTTGTTCCGATTGTTGTTCGGTCCAAGGTTCAAGCCTGAACTGTGTCATTATTTCATCATTACAAGCAACACGTTGATTTCTGAATGCATCAGCTACTAGAAAAACGAACGGTTGAATGGTTTTAATATTATCCATCGTAAGACAAAGAACTTGGGAGAACGTGATACGTCTGATTTGTTGAAGTTGTCGAGAAGTAAATCCACTTTCTTCTTTGTCATTTTCATACCAAAATCGATCGCCACGTCGAAGATTACTAAATTGTTGTGCAATTATGCAAGCAAACGTTGGCCCGACTAAACCACCGCGAACTGATTTTTCAGCTAATCCAGCTGGATACAAATCAATGTCTTCCACCGAAGAATATAAAGTTCTAAGCTTAAATATAGTATTAGGTGACATAATATTCTCAAGATCAGCAAAACTCTTGATGGGAGACAAGCCGCATGGTTCTCGCCAATCAACGTATGGTGGTATACCATGATCTCGTCCTCTTTGAATATTAAGAGATGCCAGATCCATTCCGAAAGGGAAACCTGGCGTTTGAAACAGATGACGTGTCAATTCTTTCGTTATAAATTCATCCCTTCTCTGCGAAGGTTGGTTCATTAATCCTAAAATAAGACGGTCTACCGAACCTGCCGTTTCCAAATTTTCGGGATTTCTAAATTCGTCGTGGATTGATACATCTGATGAACAAAGTATAATGCCAATGAAAATAATGAAATAAATCAATCGGATGATCCCAACAATCGATAATAAATCAAATTATAATCTTACTATTAAATAAACGTCGATGATTTCTGTCAAATCGTAGGAAACTATGCTGAACCAAAGAATGTCCGAAACGATAAGCAGCTGTTGAGAAAGAATTTGCTATAGTAGGATTAACGGAAGGATCGTAACCATCGTAATAGCCCTTTGTCAGAACTTCTAGATCGAATACCTTCATTACCTCGTTTCCTGTAAATTCCAATAAAATATAACAAATTTGTTGTAAATAAATCTCTCCTAGATAATATTTTATTAATATTTACCTAATACTATCGGTAAGAACTCGCGATAAGTAATATGCTGTACAATAGCGCCGATAATTTTACGAGTTTCTTGGAATATTTTTTCGTCTCTCCAATTAGGATTCAATTCGCCAAGTTTAATTGCTAATCTATTGTGAAATCTTAAAAATACAATATGTAAGGATGTTAGAGCTGGTTGTTCACTTAAACGACCATCACCTGCTCTGAAACAATTCGTTGATAAAGAACCTTGTTTGCAAAGATCCGAATCTTGTCTGAAGAACGAAGTTCGTTGGGATTGAATTATACCGTATTGCAATAAACCTGAAATTTTTTTTTTTTTTTAGATAATTCTTATTATCAAAGAAGAAAATCGTTGAATTTGAGTTTGATTGTAAATTTTCATTCTACCGTTTTTAAACATTCGAAGATTATCACTTTGAAAAGAATTGCTGCTGTACACCGTGGATGCATCTAAATAACTCGTAACTTGAGTTAATTGTTCTCTAGCACCAAACAGACAATCTTCTCTTGGTGCTGATCCACTTCTAAGAAATTCCAAACACTTGATACCAAAACGACCAAAGAAACTATCCTGAGGGTTTACCGCTATTGGTAAACATTCTGGATGCTAAAATACCACGACAAAAAACGAATTATATTTATAATTTATTTTCTGAATAAGATAATGTGTTTATCAAATGAAATATTATCACTTACCAATAATTCAAAAGGTTGAAACCCAAGACCCGAATTCAAACAACATTGAGGTACCGATCCATTGAAGCCTCTGCTTTGTCCAGTTGCTTTAAAAAGACACAAGATATATTAGACTTTGATAAAAATATAATTATTCTGTTCATGATCGAATATATATATGTACCTGTTAAATCATGATCTATGAATTGACCCCATTGCATTAACATATGTGTAACAGATGCCAATTGTATGTCTTCATCCTCATGTAACACGTCGGAAATTACACGTGCACTTGGCAATGGATTACCGTCCCTTGATCTTCTGATACTTTGTATACCGTCATTATAATTAGGTGGTAAGAATCTAATCGATAAGAGGAACATATTAATTACATATTCAACATTTCAAGAATGTGAATATTCGTAATAGAAAACGACAAAAATTCTAAACCTTTGCATAGTTGACATTGCTGATCCCCACCAAGGATTCTTAAGATTATTACAACTTCCATCCGAAGTTCTATATCTTAAACTAGCTGCTGGACATTGAGGAGTTCCTCTTCTCGGACATTGGCGTTGGAATCTCGTTGTTTGACCTTTGCGAGCAAGAGGAAGTTCTCTCGATAAATCGGGAAATCTATAAATAACGATTAAATAAATATTCTTTGCTATTAATCATAAAAAAGATGAGAGAGAGAGAGAGAGAGAGACAAAAAAAAGAAACAAACTTTTTGACAAACATAGTTGCGCCTTCGAGAACTGCATAACCAAATTTAGCAAGCATCCTAGCTTCTTCGGTTTGATCATTGAATGTTGCAACGTATTTTGCTGGATTGTCAGCTTTCAGATAGAGACCTACAAATTTGAAAAAAAAAAACAAAATTTGTATTATTTTTCCTTTCCTTTTTTTATTATGATAGCATTTCGTTTCTCGTTTTTTATTCATACAAATGAATAATTAATTAATTACCCATAGAATATAATTTCGGTTCTTTGACGTTGTAAAGATCATGCATCGCTTGCAATCCAAAATCAACAGCTTCAATAATATCCTCCTCACGAGGTCCCCAATTTTCTTGATTATCTCGACTCTCGAGTTCGTAAGTTGTAATGTTATTCGTTGAATGATCACTGTACTTTTTCGAATCATATTTTCCGACAATTTCGAAAGTTTCGATTTCGTATTTACTCGTTTTCTCGTTGTTACCAAAGTTTCTTCTAAAATTCGTTTGATTTTCTTCAAAGTTTCTCTGCTCTGATACAGTAGTTTGCGTTGTAGAATGGTTAAATTCTACATTGGTAAATATTTCTTTTGTATAATTTATTGTAGGGTAAATAATAGGAGTGCTTTCTTCCGGTTGAGATCGTACGGTCCAGAAGAAAGTAACGAAAACGACGCTGAAAATATAATAAAAAAGAGATCAAAGAATTTCATTAAAAAGAAAAAGAACAAATATTCATTTTGAAATAGATAGAGGGGGGATAGAAATAAATTTACGAATTTGATGAAGTGATCATTCGTTAGGAATGAGAAGTGTAACGGGATCGCCAATTGTAAGACGCCATAGGCGATATAAAAATGAAATCATATTGGCTTTCGTATTCGTGTCGATGATGAACCATGATGTGTTAATAATGAAAATAATGAGGAACCATTCGATCTAATTTCTAATTTAAAAATACCAAATTGAAGAAAGAAAATACATATATAAATTAAACAAGATCATTTTTCTTTTTTACTTACATACATTTATGATATTAATAATGACTAATAACAATAGTAAAATAATATTGAAATTAAAAAGTCTGTCATATGATAAAATAAAAAAAAGAAAAATAGACAAAGAAAAACGAATGGAATAATATAAAAAAAATACGTCGTTCGCGTAAACTCACACAATTCTTAGATGCATGTCGAAACGTCGAGGAACGTCTCGGTAGCAAATTCAATTCCGTTGGTACATCCTCTCTGGAGATGACAGCGACTTTCTCTTCGTAAAGGGAAAAGGGTCTCTCAAGCTCGGCGATAAGATTTTTTCGAGTGGAAAGTGAAGTAAAGGAATAAAAGGGGTATAAAAAAAAAAAAGAAAAGAAAAGATAAATTCGCGCGAAAGAAAGAATTCGTCTTTGTTGTCTTTCGTTGTCGATGTCGACCTTCACGAGGACGGTTTGAACATATACTAACAGTCTTCGAAGCTGGTCGACCGGTCTTATTCCCGAAGAAATCCGAAGTGCCCTACGCCTCCGGCTAACTTTTGCGCTCTTTGTTACGCCCCGTTCGTTCCATCATTCATTATTTTTTGTATTTTTTCTTTCCCTCTCTCTCTCTCTCTCTCTTTTTATTTTTGCCGCAAAGATTTTTACTGTTAGCCAATAAGGCAACACGCGATCCCATCGATCGATGCCGATCCATCCATCTTTTCGTTCATCCGGATGAAAAGGACGAGGTAATGTTTTATATGTTTCCGCTCGCGTGGGCTCAAGTTTCAAGTCTTTTACGACGACATATGAGTGAAAGAGAGAGAGAGAGAGAGAGAGGGAACGAGGAAGATGAAATGAGGTGAAGATAATGATGGAGTTTGTATAGCACTCAAATTCTTTTTTTTTCTTAAGCAATTTTTTGAATAACCTATTACGAGTGAGATAATATGTGAACGTGAAAGAGAAGAAGGAGGTTTTGCGAGGATGTACGACGAATTATTGTGATTAACGGAAAGACATTTTTACGATGACGTTTTACTCTAGACAACTTCAAATTATTCGATACATTGACCTAAATATTTCTCTCCTACTTATTACGGACGATCATACTTTTATGGGGAGAAAATAACTATCTTGTTATACTTACGCGTAAAAGGATGGGAATGTGGGATTAACAAAAAAAAGTATAACAAATTGGATATTAATTTATTATATTTACCTGTAAATCAACGTCTTGCTGCTTTTTCCCGAGCTTGCAAGCTCGCGATTGCTTTTCCCGAACCGTAAAGGACCTTTGCACGTACTTGAACTCTTCTCGTTGCCGCGTAATTTGAAGCAGACGTCGTCGATTGTGGACTTCCGCTTGTGCCACCGGAAGTCCCACCTAACTGCAATGTACCACCGCCATAATTCGTTCCTCTGCAGCTCGTGCAACCTTCCGACATAGTTTCTCTCTCTTGTGTCACGTTTAAAAATAATTCTTCCGTTTATTTTCTCGTTAATCACGACTGCGAAATATAAAATTGCACATTAATTATGGAATTTAATTATTGTAATATAGAATTATGTAACATATCATGATATTGTCATTGGAAATTTTGTGGATAGTTTACGAAATTAGATCTTACAATTTTAGATCTTACAATTAGCTAGGAAATAAATCAATAATATTGTGTTAGTAGTTAGAAATGTCTGCGCCCGAAATGTTGCAACCCGTTCTACGTGATAGGTAACATGATGAATGTGTATAATGCCAGGGGCAGAAAATTTTGAACGATCTTTGCTTATCGTCCTTTCATCGACGTGTAATTAACCTTCACGAGTTAATCGATAGCTACTATCACACGCCAGCGTAATTAATTAAGAATAATTACTTTCTATCGCAGAGTACGATCTTTCTATTCCTCTCGTTTTCTCTATTTGTCGAACAGAATACTCTAATTGCTTTTCTATTTGTTATTACGAACTCTGATGCACATATCAAACCTACTTATACTGTGTATTCTGAGTTAATTTAATCAATTCATTTATCTCAAATATAATATCTCTTATAATTTTGTTTGATTTTAAATAGAAAAAAGGAAATATTGATATATCCAGATAGATTTCATTGAATCCAACTAATTTCTTCCTTGCTATTTGTTATTTCTTCATAGTTGAAGTAACGTGAGCCTTTGGTGATTAACGTACGAAGTAAAGTTCCGATTCGTATGCCCGTTCACCATAAATCCGGGAAAATTTAGGTTAATTATCTTAACGACGACATAAGGTAAGCTTTCCTAGGAACGACTTTACGGGGAAATAAAAAAAGTAGACTTCTAGATATTTCCTTAGATCGAATGACGACTATAAATTTCACAAGTAGGTATTTAGATGAAGGAAGAAAATCGTTACGTCGGGAAACCCGAAGTAAGAAACTTTGCTTTCGTTATTTTTCTTTTAATTTTCATTTAATAATGAATTTTCATTCTCATTTCGTTGCATCGTGAAAGGCGCATTCGACATTTATGCTGACACAATAGAAAGGTAGATGAAGATCTAGTATTATATTATTCTTCGAGTCTCTTGTACCACTAATTGACTCTAATTATTACGCGATATAATAAGTCAAATTACAGAGTAACGAAGATAATTTTCATTCGCCGTCGTTTCGGCTTATGTTTCTCTTTTAGACCGTAAATCATACAAATTTCACTTTGCATAGTTCGAAACTGTTATTAAAAAAACTATTCTAGTATAGTAATACGATAAGAACGGTATGATTTGTCGGTAGTAACAATGAGTTATTAATTCCAGATACATCGAACCAGATCGTACAAGACTAATCGACTGCTTATCCGTAATTGTATCTCTTGTAAATGAATCTTCATAAATTATAACATAGAAATTAGGAAGTTTTATATTTAACGAAGTCACGATGTTAAATAAATTACAAAGTAAATATAATTCTAATCTAGAACGATTCGAAGAATTGAATTAGACGATTTTCTTGACTCTTTATTATACACTATATAAAACAACATTTAAGCAATGATAATTTATCAGAATTGTTTGTGTCGAAAATAATAATGAATAAATTAATAATAAACTTATATATATATATAAATGAAGTATTCGAAGAATAAAATAGCACAGAATAATAGATTCACTTCCTTACCGTTATTCCGTTTAATTCGTTGTTCGGTGCATTCGGTATTCAAACAAATCGTATTAATATCGAACTCTAAAATATTATTATTTTCAAATGATATTTAAACTTCCCTCGTTAATATGAAAAGGCACGTATTTTGATTATATCACGTGGTTGGCGAAAAAGGGTTGGAATTGGATTCGGCTTTTCTAACAGAGTATTACCTTCTTGCGACTATTCGCGTATTCTATGGCGTTCGAAACATAAGTGCGAATAAACGGCGGGAGTTTACAAATGGCGAACAAGACAAAGTGATCCGCGTCCGCGGTGCGCACCGAACGAACTGATCCTCGGCCTTCCAAATACTCGCTTGGTAAGGCTTCACCGAGCCAGCTCGTTTCTCTTTTCTTCCTCTTTTTCTTTCTTTCATCGTCATCGTCATCGTTGTCTTCGTCGTCGTCGTCCTCGTCCTCGTCGTTGTCGTTGTCGTTGCCATCAACAGCCATCGACTTTGCGACAAGAGGGGGAGACAATATTATTTCAATTATATTCAAGACATTTCTAATGAATAATCCTAAGGCAATCATCAATACAATATTTTGTTTAGTTCATTATTAATTATACAAATAATTTATTTCAATTACATATCTGTAACACTAATAGTTGATACTTTTCGAAAACCCAATAGAATGAAAATCACTTTATAAGAGCTATCGTTTAAGAAAAGAAGAATTCATTAGAAAAAATTAAACAATTATATATATATTCAAATTTAATGAAAACTATACTTTAATAAATATATACATACTAAAAATGTAATAAATTTTCATAAATTATAAACGTTACGATAGAAGAACAATGAAAGATACGGAGTCTGTTCTATGGCAAGGTTTAAACATCTGACTCATGTTTGAGTTTTTTGGTCTATCATCTATGGATGGTGACAAAGAAAGAGAAAAGGAAAAAGAGTTAAAGAAAGACAAAGAGAAATAGAAACAGAGAGAAAGAGAGGGAACTTCGAAAGCTAACCTTCGATTGGTAAAAATTCGACCGGCGAGTGGCCGGACCTTGCGCCCTGCATAATTCTTTCGTAATGCGCCTGCGCGAACAACAAAGAAAGAACAAAATGAAAGAAAGGGGGGGGGAAAGATCCGTGTAAAATGGAGTCTATATACCCAGTGACGGTTATGGGTGATCACAAACTTGTTGTATGTATATAAATGCATATATATATATGTATATATGTATGTATGATCGTATGTATTTACGCTTTTCTTCTTCGTCGAGCGTAAACGACACGACTCGCGACCTGAATCCTCTTCCTCTTTCAATACTCGCTCGACTTCTGGTATATTTCCCGAGGCTATTAATCCGCATCAAATCGTCCGAATCGAATGCTTCTTTTAAAACGCGTGACGATCACTTATAACTGAAATATCTAACTAGTTTCTTTCATATGTTAATAATTATCGAATAAATACATTTGATATAAATAAATGCTTCTTTCAAATCTCTAATCATTAAATATAATATAATGGTAAATAATATATATGTATTTGATCGTTTAAATATATTCATTTTCGTGTATTATATTAAGAAAATAACTGTTAATTATTTAATAAAGATTTATTAGATTTAAAGTGTAGGTCTAATATGTAGGTTGATCTAATCAGACTGTTTAATTTATGTTAATGTATGTATTTGAATAGTTTTAGAAAAATAAATTGGAAATAGTATATTTGATAGTTTAAATATTAATTTTTATATTAAGGAAATGAATAATGATTCATTTTTCAACGAAGATATATCGAATTCGAAGTGCACATCTACAAATTTAGGTTGAATTGATTAGAATAATTAATTTTGTATATTTTAATGTCATACTCTAGAGAGAAAAAGTATTTACATATATAATTTAAAAAGAATTGTTGACACATGTAAGATTGATAAATTGATCGATTATTCCTTTGAAATTTGTCCGCGAGAACTTGTGATAAGATGATATCATCAATATTTCTTTTCTAGGACAGAACCGCTCGATGGATATTTGCAAACGTGTTCCTTCCGATCTTTCACAAGCGATTAATTCAGAAAATATCAGTGATCGCGGTTTTAGATCCATGCTGAGGTCTAGATAAATGACTCGAATGACGATATCAACATGTTGTAACACGCATCTTGTAATTTATATTACGAAGAAACGTTTTCATATATTCAAATCTAAATGTATATTAAGAAAAGTTAAAAGAGATTAAATAATTCATATTTACGAATTTGTTATTTTGTAATCTTTAACAATATTTGAAAACGAGTTGAACGTTATATTTGAAATTGAATTTTACGAGCAAAAAGAACCAAACAATAGGCTTTAGGATAAGTCTTTCTATGGGATGGTAACTATACGAATCGTATATGTGGACGCCATTGTTCTCGTGTGAAGGGTCCGTAAGAAATTGTTTTACATGATATGGCACAAAGGACAGTCCATGATGACGTGTGGAAAATATAAATGTATCTGTGTATTTAGGTGCGTGTGCGTATAATGTATACGTATAGAAAAGAACCCACTTCTTCTTTCCCGAGCGTATCCAATTAAATGCCAAAGTGGACTGACTTCATACTGACCGCATAGTGTTGCGCTATCAGTATCGACAGTGGGTCAGTCAACAACGGGGTCAGCCGAGGGCGAATCCGGCGTGCGGTCGACCAATCGCGTTCGCTCCAACGACCGGCCCGTCGTGACAATGAGTATTAACTGTATATGCACGTGTAAAAACCGAATTGATGTTGGTCTTCCGCAATGGCGTAACATTGTCACTTAATGCATGATAAAAAAACATGGGAACATGTCAAAGAAAACAATAGAATTTAATTATACCATTAGGATTAATTGTAATTATTTTCTTTTATTCATTCTCTCGTATACCCTAAAATAAAGGTTTTTCAATTTCTGTCGATGTTACACACACATAGTATAATGTTCAAATAATTGATAATTTATATATTTGAAAAATCATAAGAAACAATTAATCAGAGTTCAAATATTTATCTTAAAAAGTTCTTGACTTTATTTTCAAAAATCACGTCGATATTATGACCTTTATGTGTTCATACACATTATGATATTATTACTTTAATAATACTTTTTAAACAAAATATTGCTTCGCGCCCGAACAAAATGCCGTTGCAATGCAATACTTGAAAAGTCAATAATACGAATTGAAAATGACTTTTTGTAATAATTATACCTTACGAAGATTATAAGAACGGAGCTCATATATATATATATATATATATTTTTTTTTTTTTCAATTGAGAAGAAGAAGAAAAGAAGCGTAAGAATTCGAAGAAATTCTTTACCGTTACGTCCGAGACGATTGCTTCTTTTCTCGGCAAATCCAAGATAAGAAAAAGAGCGCATAATTACGCTATGAGCCGGGAATAAATAAGGAGTAGGTGGTACGAGAGACGAGATGAGACGAGAAACAAGGTTTTAAGTAGGTCAGCAGGACTCTCGGTCGTGGGAAGTCCGGGTTCGTTTCTCGTTTAACCAGCAGGGCGGGCAAGTTCTGTTTGTGTCAGGGAAAATTACTGGGTGGTGTGTGTGTGTGTGTGTGAGAGAGAGAAAGAGAAAGAGAAAGAGAGAAAGAAAGAAGACTATAAAAGAAAAATAAAAGAGAAAGAAAAGTACAGACGTGACCGCGTAAAAGACGATATGACTCAAATACAATGGTACATTTTATTCTTTTTTCTTTTTTTTTTTTTTCTTTCTTCCATTTTTTTCGTGCGCTTCTCCTTCTTACACAGAACTGCCGCGCCGTCGAGACTGAAATGCGAATGATGAAGGGGGGGGGTGGGGGTGGTTGGGAGAGAGGGAGAGTAAGAGAAAAAATCAAAAAAGAGATTAAAAAAAGGGGGTGAAAGAAAATTTAGTTACAACCAAAATGTGCATTTCCTATACAAACATCGAATTTGTTATTTACTTAAATATTTCATCATAATATTATTGGTTTACGCATTCTTTCAAACTTTCTTTAAATCTTATAATTTTCAATTTTGTTGTTTTTGGTGCGAGGGACAGGGCGATCTTTTTACTATTCGTCTACTAGTTAAATGCGTGTACTTTTAATCTTACGCATTGTTTTTTTTTTTTTTTAGGCGTTATCATATAGTTACATCATGATAAATATACGCTTTCAGATAAAATAATCTCGCTAGTTTGCATCTCCTATCATCATAGTCGTTCAGTAATCTAATTTATTTACAAAGTCTAATATCCTTAGTTACTTGTTTCTATTTCCTTATAATCCTATTTCCTTATAATAAAGGAAAACCTTTGTTCCTATAGCTTATTTGGACATAACATACTTTTTTGGTTTTCCTCTCGTTTCTTCCATCTTCTTGCTTAATAGTTTTTTTCTCTTTTCATTATCCCTTCCTCTTGGTGTATAATTAACATCTATCTATTAATACTTATTTTTACATTAAACATCAATAAACATTCAGAGCTAATGAAATTTTGCATCATCCTGTTTCGATTATTTTCGCTGTTTCATCTTTGTGGAACATTCTTAAGCTATGCGATAGTAACAACCTCAGTTTTTTCTTTTTTTTTTTTTTTCTTCAATAAAAAAATATGTGCATCATACATTCTTGTTAAACATAAGTGGCCCCTCTGTGCACAATATATACTGCACAATGAATAAAAAATATTTATCATTCAAAATGTGGTACTTTCTAAGTAAATATGATATGCAATAAGCAAAGGACGGATCATATTAATATTTAATATTTATTTTTAAAATATAATTGCGCGCGCGAGTGTGTATGAGTGTGTACGATCATCATTAGGATTTTAAAACAAAAGTAACACTATAACATAAAATAATATAGGAAGTTACATGATATATGAAGGTATGCAAAAGTTATTTTCCGATTTTTTCAAATATTGTGCAGTTATATTGTGTTATCAGAGTATTACTGTATATGGTTTATAGACCAGAAGTGGGAGAACTTATATGTATCATAAAGAAAAATTAATATCTATATATATTAATCTTTTTACGAAAATATAATTGAAAAGATTTAACTTAGAGTTTTGCATAGATAATTAAAAAAAATTGCACTGTATATTATACACTTGAGACACACAATCTAATGTAATAATTGCTCTTATAATTAGATAAATAAGAATTCCCATTTCTGATTTAAATACAATATCTTGATATATATTAAAATTTTATTACTTATTGAATTTCATATCCGTATTTGAAATATTTTTTTGAAAAATGCACCGAAACTTTATCATTAGGATAAATTTTGTGTTTAATTTCGTAAATATTATTAACAGCAATAGAATAAGAACTTCGTATATAATTTACTTAAAAATCAATTATACTTAAAACACACAAATTAAGTTTCATATCTATGTTTATTGGCGTATACTTTATCCATCTTCCCTTGGAATAGCATTCGAAATAAAAATAATAACATTTGTTTCTATTCTATAGCACAGTCTATAAGCCTCTTTGTCACAAACGCACTATCAATTGCAAACAACTTTCATTCCATTTTTATCATCCTCTCTAAAAGCAAATCATCTTTTATAAGTGAGCACCGATATCGATTTTACTTTCTCGTAGAGATATTTCTATCGTTCCCAGCAACCAACTCAGTACAATAATATTTTGATTTTTATCTGATAATATATTAGGAAATTTTAGGAACTTTACGTATTATCATCTTGGAAAATTTTTTCATAAATAACAAAAAAAAATTATAAAGTATATTTAAAAAAAAAAAAAATGAATACTCTAAATATAAGCTAAATATATTTAGCTTCTTTTATATTTAATTAATAAATAGCTATTTAAAATTTAGTTAAAGCATTTTACCTTTTCTTTTTTGTTATGTTACATTTAATTAATTTTCAGTTGCAATTTATTATAATTACGTAAATTTTGTAGTCGGACATAAAAGCTATTAGGTTTAGGAACGATGAGATCTCCGAAACATTTGACACATTTCTAATGACGCGCATATCGGACAAGACATTGAGATCGGTACCTAAAATATATTAGTTTATAATATATTTTGAGTATTAACTTTGTTTATAAACTAACTAACATTCGAGGAATATAACAGATCGCATTAGATCGCGGCCTTATAATTTGGAATGTACAAGTCTACATAAAGAAAATTATTCGAGTTCACTGATCATCTAGTGCAATTACTTACAACAAGAAACCTTTCATATTACGAGATTATAGAATATGATCTACGATGCCCTTTCACGTCAAATATCATTTAATAATCTAACTAAAGCTAGTTGACTTTATATGAAAAGAGAAAATCAAGTTTTATTCCTGATTATTTTAATACGCGTATAATAAATTATTTTCAATACTAATAGTAAAAGCAATCCTTTTAAAAACATCAAGTCCTATAAAATGAAACTTTCAATTTATAGGTCATATGATGATTTTCATTAGATCCACAATATGTGGCTTTACATTATCATTTTAATATTAATAGTTATCACTGTGTCATATTTTGTTAACTAAAGAGATTACACATGTGAATTTTAATATTTTTAATCAGATGTTTGTTATAAATAGGCTGTATGCTTGCTACTGTGTTCGAGAGCAGCAAGAACATCCTGTTTTTGTCTGACATACAAACGGCCCTTCTTCCACGGATTTTGTAGTTGAAGGGGTTTAAAATCATCTCTTAAACAACGTTCCCTCGCACCAATTACAGCAACTAGGCAAAAATTTGGTAATTCATCGACTGTGTAGATAGGCCCATCTTGACCCTTTAAGACTACTGCCATATTTAATTGCTTCACAACAAGATCCACAACTTCTCTTGCTGTGGTTCGTGGATTTACATGTAATTTTAAACTGGTACCAGTTTAAAATTACATGTAAATCCACGAACCACAGCAAGAGAAGTTGTGGATCTTGTTGTGAAGCAATTAAATATGGCAGTAGTCTTAAAGGGTCAAGATGGGCCTATCTACACAGTCGATGAATTACCAAATTTTTGCCTAGTTGCTGTAATTGGTGCGAGGGAACGTTGTTTAAGAGATGATTTTAAACCCCTTCAACTACAAAATCCGTGGAAGAAGGGCCGTTTGTATGTCAGACAAAAACAGGATGTTCTTGCTGCTCTCGAACACAGTAGCAAGCATACAGCCTATTTATAACAAACATCTGATTAAAAATATTAAAATTCACATGTGTAATCTCTTTAGTTAACAAAATATGACACAGTGATAACTATTAATATTAAAATGATAATGTAAAGCCACATATTGTGGATCTAATGAAAATCATCATATGACCTATAAATTGAAAGTTTCATTTTATAGGACTTGATGTTTTTAAAAGGATTGCTTTTACTATTAGTATTGAAAATAATTTATTATACGCGTATTAAAATAATCAGGAATAAAACTTGATTTTCTCTTTTCATATAAAGTCAACTAGCTTTAGTTAGATTATTAAATGATATTTGACGTGAAAGGGCATCGTAGATCATATTCTATAATCTCGTAATATGAAAGGTTTCTTGTTGTAAGTAATTGCACTAGATGATCAGTGAACTCGAATAATTTTCTTTATGTAGACTTGTACATTCCAAATTATAAGGCCGCGATCTAATGCGATCTGTTATATTCCTCGAATGTTAGTTAGTTTATAAACAAAGTTAATACTCAAAATATATTATAAACTAATATATTTTAGGTACCGATCTCAATGTCTTGTCCGATATGCGCGTCATTAGAAATGTGTCAAATGTTTCGGAGATCTCATCGTTCCTAAACCTAATAGCTTTTATGTCCGACTACAAAATTTACGTAATTATAATAAATTGCAACTGAAAATTAATTAAATGTAACATAACAAAAAAGAAAAGGTAAAATGCTTTAACTAAATTTTAAATAGCTATTTATTAATTAAATATAAAAGAAGCTAAATATATTTAGCTTATATTTAGAGTATTCATTTTTTTTTTTTTTAAATATACTTTATAATTTTTTTTTGTTATTTATGAAAAAATTTTCCAAGATGATAATACGTAAAGTTCCTAAAATTTCCTAATATATTATCAGATAAAAATCAAAATATTATTGTACTGAGTTGGTTGCTGGGAACGATAGAAATATCTCTACGAGAAAGTAAAATCGATATCGGTGCTCACTTATAAAAGATGATTTGCTTTTAGAGAGGATGATAAAAATGGAATGAAAGTTGTTTGCAATTGATAGTGCGTTTGTGACAAAGAGGCTTATAGACTGTGCTATAGAATAGAAACAAATGTTATTATTTTTATTTCGAATGCTATTCCAAGGGAAGATGGATAAAGTATACGCCAATAAACATAGATATGAAACTTAATTTGTGTGTTTTAAGTATAATTGATTTTTAAGTAAATTATATACGAAGTTCTTATTCTATTGCTGTTAATAATATTTACGAAATTAAACACAAAATTTATCCTAATGATAAAGTTTCGGTGCATTTTTCAAAAAAATATTTCAAATACGGATATGAAATTCAATAAGTAATAAAATTTTAATATATATCAAGATATTGTATTTAAATCAGAAATGGGAATTCTTATTTATCTAATTATAAGAGCAATTATTACATTAGATTGTGTGTCTCAAGTGTATAATATACAGTGCAATTTTTTTTAATTATCTATGCAAAACTCTAAGTTAAATCTTTTCAATTATATTTTCGTAAAAAGATTAATATATATAGATATTAATTTTTCTTTATGATACATATAAGTTCTCCCACTTCTGGTCTATAAACCATATACAGTAATACTCTGATAACACAATATAACTGCACAATATTTGAAAAAATCGGAAAATAACTTTTGCATACCTTCATATATCATGTAACTTCCTATATTATTTTATGTTATAGTGTTACTTTTGTTTTAAAATCCTAATGATGATCGTACACACTCATACACACTCGCGCGCGCAATTATATTTTAAAAATAAATATTAAATATTAATATGATCCGTCCTTTGCTTATTGCATATCATATTTACTTAGAAAGTACCACATTTTGAATGATAAATATTTTTTATTCATTGTGCAGTATATATTGTGCACAGAGGGGCCACTTATGTTTAACAAGAATGTATGATGCACATATTTTTTTATTGAAGAAAAAAAAAAAAAAAGAAAAAACTGAGGTTGTTACTATCGCATAGCTTAAGAATGTTCCACAAAGATGAAACAGCGAAAATAATCGAAACAGGATGATGCAAAATTTCATTAGCTCTGAATGTTTATTGATGTTTAATGTAAAAATAAGTATTAATAGATAGATGTTAATTATACACCAAGAGGAAGGGATAATGAAAAGAGAAAAAAACTATTAAGCAAGAAGATGGAAGAAACGAGAGGAAAACCAAAAAAGTATGTTATGTCCAAATAAGCTATAGGAACAAAGGTTTTCCTTTATTATAAGGAAATAGGATTATAAGGAAATAGAAACAAGTAACTAAGGATATTAGACTTTGTAAATAAATTAGATTACTGAACGACTATGATGATAGGAGATGCAAACTAGCGAGATTATTTTATCTGAAAGCGTATATTTATCATGATGTAACTATATGATAACGCCTAAAAAAAAAAAAAAACAATGCGTAAGATTAAAAGTACACGCATTTAACTAGTAGACGAATAGTAAAAAGATCGCCCTGTCCCTCGCACCAAAAACAACAAAATTGAAAATTATAAGATTTAAAGAAAGTTTGAAAGAATGCGTAAACCAATAATATTATGATGAAATATTTAAGTAAATAACAAATTCGATGTTTGTATAGGAAATGCACATTTTGGTTGTAACTAAATTTTCTTTCACCCCCTTTTTTTAATCTCTTTTTTGATTTTTTCTCTTACTCTCCCTCTCTCCCAACCACCCCCACCCCCCCCCTTCATCATTCGCATTTCAGTCTCGACGGCGCGGCAGTTCTGTGTAAGAAGGAGAAGCGCACGAAAAAAATGGAAGAAAGAAAAAAAAAAAAAAGAAAAAAGAATAAAATGTACCATTGTATTTGAGTCATATCGTCTTTTACGCGGTCACGTCTGTACTTTTCTTTCTCTTTTATTTTTCTTTTATAGTCTTCTTTCTTTCTCTCTTTCTCTTTCTCTTTCTCTCTCTCACACACACACACACACACCACCCAGTAATTTTCCCTGACACAAACAGAACTTGCCCGCCCTGCTGGTTAAACGAGAAACGAACCCGGACTTCCCACGACCGAGAGTCCTGCTGACCTACTTAAAACCTTGTTTCTCGTCTCATCTCGTCTCTCGTACCACCTACTCCTTATTTATTCCCGGCTCATAGCGTAATTATGCGCTCTTTTTCTTATCTTGGATTTGCCGAGAAAAGAAGCAATCGTCTCGGACGTAACGGTAAAGAATTTCTTCGAATTCTTACGCTTCTTTTCTTCTTCTTCTCAATTGAAAAAAAAAAAAATATATATATATATATATATATGAGCTCCGTTCTTATAATCTTCGTAAGGTATAATTATTACAAAAAGTCATTTTCAATTCGTATTATTGACTTTTCAAGTATTGCATTGCAACGGCATTTTGTTCGGGCGCGAAGCAATATTTTGTTTAAAAAGTATTATTAAAGTAATAATATCATAATGTGTATGAACACATAAAGGTCATAATATCGACGTGATTTTTGAAAATAAAGTCAAGAACTTTTTAAGATAAATATTTGAACTCTGATTAATTGTTTCTTATGATTTTTCAAATATATAAATTATCAATTATTTGAACATTATACTATGTGTGTGTAACATCGACAGAAATTGAAAAACCTTTATTTTAGGGTATACGAGAGAATGAATAAAAGAAAATAATTACAATTAATCCTAATGGTATAATTAAATTCTATTGTTTTCTTTGACATGTTCCCATGTTTTTTTATCATGCATTAAGTGACAATGTTACGCCATTGCGGAAGACCAACATCAATTCGGTTTTTACACGTGCATATACAGTTAATACTCATTGTCACGACGGGCCGGTCGTTGGAGCGAACGCGATTGGTCGACCGCACGCCGGATTCGCCCTCGGCTGACCCCGTTGTTGACTGACCCACTGTCGATACTGATAGCGCAACACTATGCGGTCAGTATGAAGTCAGTCCACTTTGGCATTTAATTGGATACGCTCGGGAAAGAAGAAGTGGGTTCTTTTCTATACGTATACATTATACGCACACGCACCTAAATACACAGATACATTTATATTTTCCACACGTCATCATGGACTGTCCTTTGTGCCATATCATGTAAAACAATTTCTTACGGACCCTTCACACGAGAACAATGGCGTCCACATATACGATTCGTATAGTTACCATCCCATAGAAAGACTTATCCTAAAGCCTATTGTTTGGTTCTTTTTGCTCGTAAAATTCAATTTCAAATATAACGTTCAACTCGTTTTCAAATATTGTTAAAGATTACAAAATAACAAATTCGTAAATATGAATTATTTAATCTCTTTTAACTTTTCTTAATATACATTTAGATTTGAATATATGAAAACGTTTCTTCGTAATATAAATTACAAGATGCGTGTTACAACATGTTGATATCGTCATTCGAGTCATTTATCTAGACCTCAGCATGGATCTAAAACCGCGATCACTGATATTTTCTGAATTAATCGCTTGTGAAAGATCGGAAGGAACACGTTTGCAAATATCCATCGAGCGGTTCTGTCCTAGAAAAGAAATATTGATGATATCATCTTATCACAAGTTCTCGCGGACAAATTTCAAAGGAATAATCGATCAATTTATCAATCTTACATGTGTCAACAATTCTTTTTAAATTATATATGTAAATACTTTTTCTCTCTAGAGTATGACATTAAAATATACAAAATTAATTATTCTAATCAATTCAACCTAAATTTGTAGATGTGCACTTCGAATTCGATATATCTTCGTTGAAAAATGAATCATTATTCATTTCCTTAATATAAAAATTAATATTTAAACTATCAAATATACTATTTCCAATTTATTTTTCTAAAACTATTCAAATACATACATTAACATAAATTAAACAGTCTGATTAGATCAACCTACATATTAGACCTACACTTTAAATCTAATAAATCTTTATTAAATAATTAACAGTTATTTTCTTAATATAATACACGAAAATGAATATATTTAAACGATCAAATACATATATATTATTTACCATTATATTATATTTAATGATTAGAGATTTGAAAGAAGCATTTATTTATATCAAATGTATTTATTCGATAATTATTAACATATGAAAGAAACTAGTTAGATATTTCAGTTATAAGTGATCGTCACGCGTTTTAAAAGAAGCATTCGATTCGGACGATTTGATGCGGATTAATAGCCTCGGGAAATATACCAGAAGTCGAGCGAGTATTGAAAGAGGAAGAGGATTCAGGTCGCGAGTCGTGTCGTTTACGCTCGACGAAGAAGAAAAGCGTAAATACATACGATCATACATACATATATACATATATATATATGCATTTATATACATACAACAAGTTTGTGATCACCCATAACCGTCACTGGGTATATAGACTCCATTTTACACGGATCTTTCCCCCCCCCTTTCTTTCATTTTGTTCTTTCTTTGTTGTTCGCGCAGGCGCATTACGAAAGAATTATGCAGGGCGCAAGGTCCGGCCACTCGCCGGTCGAATTTTTACCAATCGAAGGTTAGCTTTCGAAGTTCCCTCTCTTTCTCTCTGTTTCTATTTCTCTTTGTCTTTCTTTAACTCTTTTTCCTTTTCTCTTTCTTTGTCACCATCCATAGATGATAGACCAAAAAACTCAAACATGAGTCAGATGTTTAAACCTTGCCATAGAACAGACTCCGTATCTTTCATTGTTCTTCTATCGTAACGTTTATAATTTATGAAAATTTATTACATTTTTAGTATGTATATATTTATTAAAGTATAGTTTTCATTAAATTTGAATATATATATAATTGTTTAATTTTTTCTAATGAATTCTTCTTTTCTTAAACGATAGCTCTTATAAAGTGATTTTCATTCTATTGGGTTTTCGAAAAGTATCAACTATTAGTGTTACAGATATGTAATTGAAATAAATTATTTGTATAATTAATAATGAACTAAACAAAATATTGTATTGATGATTGCCTTAGGATTATTCATTAGAAATGTCTTGAATATAATTGAAATAATATTGTCTCCCCCTCTTGTCGCAAAGTCGATGGCTGTTGATGGCAACGACAACGACAACGACGAGGACGAGGACGACGACGACGAAGACAACGATGACGATGACGATGAAAGAAAGAAAAAGAGGAAGAAAAGAGAAACGAGCTGGCTCGGTGAAGCCTTACCAAGCGAGTATTTGGAAGGCCGAGGATCAGTTCGTTCGGTGCGCACCGCGGACGCGGATCACTTTGTCTTGTTCGCCATTTGTAAACTCCCGCCGTTTATTCGCACTTATGTTTCGAACGCCATAGAATACGCGAATAGTCGCAAGAAGGTAATACTCTGTTAGAAAAGCCGAATCCAATTCCAACCCTTTTTCGCCAACCACGTGATATAATCAAAATACGTGCCTTTTCATATTAACGAGGGAAGTTTAAATATCATTTGAAAATAATAATATTTTAGAGTTCGATATTAATACGATTTGTTTGAATACCGAATGCACCGAACAACGAATTAAACGGAATAACGGTAAGGAAGTGAATCTATTATTCTGTGCTATTTTATTCTTCGAATACTTCATTTATATATATATATAAGTTTATTATTAATTTATTCATTATTATTTTCGACACAAACAATTCTGATAAATTATCATTGCTTAAATGTTGTTTTATATAGTGTATAATAAAGAGTCAAGAAAATCGTCTAATTCAATTCTTCGAATCGTTCTAGATTAGAATTATATTTACTTTGTAATTTATTTAACATCGTGACTTCGTTAAATATAAAACTTCCTAATTTCTATGTTATAATTTATGAAGATTCATTTACAAGAGATACAATTACGGATAAGCAGTCGATTAGTCTTGTACGATCTGGTTCGATGTATCTGGAATTAATAACTCATTGTTACTACCGACAAATCATACCGTTCTTATCGTATTACTATACTAGAATAGTTTTTTTAATAACAGTTTCGAACTATGCAAAGTGAAATTTGTATGATTTACGGTCTAAAAGAGAAACATAAGCCGAAACGACGGCGAATGAAAATTATCTTCGTTACTCTGTAATTTGACTTATTATATCGCGTAATAATTAGAGTCAATTAGTGGTACAAGAGACTCGAAGAATAATATAATACTAGATCTTCATCTACCTTTCTATTGTGTCAGCATAAATGTCGAATGCGCCTTTCACGATGCAACGAAATGAGAATGAAAATTCATTATTAAATGAAAATTAAAAGAAAAATAACGAAAGCAAAGTTTCTTACTTCGGGTTTCCCGACGTAACGATTTTCTTCCTTCATCTAAATACCTACTTGTGAAATTTATAGTCGTCATTCGATCTAAGGAAATATCTAGAAGTCTACTTTTTTTATTTCCCCGTAAAGTCGTTCCTAGGAAAGCTTACCTTATGTCGTCGTTAAGATAATTAACCTAAATTTTCCCGGATTTATGGTGAACGGGCATACGAATCGGAACTTTACTTCGTACGTTAATCACCAAAGGCTCACGTTACTTCAACTATGAAGAAATAACAAATAGCAAGGAAGAAATTAGTTGGATTCAATGAAATCTATCTGGATATATCAATATTTCCTTTTTTCTATTTAAAATCAAACAAAATTATAAGAGATATTATATTTGAGATAAATGAATTGATTAAATTAACTCAGAATACACAGTATAAGTAGGTTTGATATGTGCATCAGAGTTCGTAATAACAAATAGAAAAGCAATTAGAGTATTCTGTTCGACAAATAGAGAAAACGAGAGGAATAGAAAGATCGTACTCTGCGATAGAAAGTAATTATTCTTAATTAATTACGCTGGCGTGTGATAGTAGCTATCGATTAACTCGTGAAGGTTAATTACACGTCGATGAAAGGACGATAAGCAAAGATCGTTCAAAATTTTCTGCCCCTGGCATTATACACATTCATCATGTTACCTATCACGTAGAACGGGTTGCAACATTTCGGGCGCAGACATTTCTAACTACTAACACAATATTATTGATTTATTTCCTAGCTAATTGTAAGATCTAAAATTGTAAGATCTAATTTCGTAAACTATCCACAAAATTTCCAATGACAATATCATGATATGTTACATAATTCTATATTACAATAATTAAATTCCATAATTAATGTGCAATTTTATATTTCGCAGTCGTGATTAACGAGAAAATAAACGGAAGAATTATTTTTAAACGTGACACAAGAGAGAGAAACTATGTCGGAAGGTTGCACGAGCTGCAGAGGAACGAATTATGGCGGTGGTACATTGCAGTTAGGTGGGACTTCCGGTGGCACAAGCGGAAGTCCACAATCGACGACGTCTGCTTCAAATTACGCGGCAACGAGAAGAGTTCAAGTACGTGCAAAGGTCCTTTACGGTTCGGGAAAAGCAATCGCGAGCTTGCAAGCTCGGGAAAAAGCAGCAAGACGTTGATTTACAGGTAAATATAATAAATTAATATCCAATTTGTTATACTTTTTTTTGTTAATCCCACATTCCCATCCTTTTACGCGTAAGTATAACAAGATAGTTATTTTCTCCCCATAAAAGTATGATCGTCCGTAATAAGTAGGAGAGAAATATTTAGGTCAATGTATCGAATAATTTGAAGTTGTCTAGAGTAAAACGTCATCGTAAAAATGTCTTTCCGTTAATCACAATAATTCGTCGTACATCCTCGCAAAACCTCCTTCTTCTCTTTCACGTTCACATATTATCTCACTCGTAATAGGTTATTCAAAAAATTGCTTAAGAAAAAAAAAGAATTTGAGTGCTATACAAACTCCATCATTATCTTCACCTCATTTCATCTTCCTCGTTCCCTCTCTCTCTCTCTCTCTCT